>NC_136495.1:87036807-87064007 GCF_053919585.1 Euprymna scolopes | reverse complement strand
AGATCATTTTTTGTATAAACATAAGTGAATCATGTGCTGTTCTCAAGAAACTTGATGAGCCTATCCCACTAACTGGAGTTTATGATAGAACCGAATTGCTAAGGCTATGCAAGAGATCCATAAATTTCAGAGTATTTTTGTGATACAGAATTCCATCAAACTGACTGAACGATAGTTCACAGTTGATGTGTGGTTGCCCTTTCACTTTTTCCACTGCTCTGAAGTGACAGATTTAAAGAGAAAACTGGTGCAAAAGAATCCACCCTGTTTGACGAGTAGGTTTGGAATGCCATCAAGACTAGGGGAGCATAATTGCATTTATTTTTAAGGTGATGTTGCAGATGACCTTTTTTGACCAAATTTCAAGTATCTAGATCTAATATCCTAAAAGATGTTCAACAGATACCTGTGTTCATCTCCTATCATATGAAAGCTAATAAAATGTTATAAACTAAACTTAAAATTTAAAACCATCTTTAAAAGTATTCATAACAATGTTAACTATTGAATATGCCTTAAGGCAAAAGCGTTTTTTCTTTTAATTTCCATCTTAATCAGTATTTGTTAGGTTTTGGGTTCAAATCTTATTTGCTTGAGACATTAACAAAATATATTCTTGCTTTCTCTGCTTTTTATCATGTGCAGATTGTCTTGCCAAAATAACTAGATGTCATGCTCATACATTCGTTAGAAGACTAAATAAAAATAATTTTTACTAGATGTTTTACTATTTGCTCTTGAGTGTTACAAGATTTGTTTTTGTTTTTTTCTGAACTTTCAAAAAACTTTACCAAAATTATTTGGTTGTTAAAATATTTTCTTCCTATTTTTCCATTTTGATTTTCAACAATTGTTCCTTTCCTTCTTCTGTCTGTAAAACTGAATGTGGTTTTCAAGCAACATTTTTAAAAAAAATTGTAAAAATGCAAGCTTCAAAATGATTTCATAAAGGAATTTTTAATGAAGTCAGATTTTCAATCTACAGCAATTTTATTACATTTAGTTTCTATTGAAATGACTAAAAGCAACAAATGAAGATTGCATGGCTGAAGTCTAATTCTTCAAGATTTGTTTAGAAAAAGCAGAACTTTGCAAAAGAAGTGTTTAATTTCATCTCATTAATATTCCTCTACAACCATTAACCTAGTACACAATACTAGAGATTCATCTCTTGAAATTCATATTATACCAAATGTTTGTAATAATTCAAGTTCAGTGTTACAAAATCGCTCTCATATCAAACTTATTTTACAGGCAAATATGATTTCTATTCGAGCACATCAGTGTCTGTCACCTTGATCCTTTTTGCAGGATGTTTGTGTGTATTTGAAAGAGACACTGAGTATTATAACTATAATTATAAGTAGATTTTATTTAATTAAATGAAGTTTAAATTGGTCAAGAGAATACTAACCCTTATTTATCAGTATCTTACATATCATCTAACCAAGCTAACATTCTGACAACAACTAAGTTTAACTGGAAAGCTCTATCAGATATTCTCCTGAATGACTTGACTTCTAGACCATTTTTCTAATTCGTCCATATCCGTATTGACAGAAATATTCTTATTAAACTTATTTGATGTTAAGTAAAAATAAGCATTTCAAAGATTTGTTAGCTGAATATTATGCAAGATGTGTGGTGAAAATCTTGAATAATTTCAAATTCAAAAGTTTCACAAATGACTTCAGTAATTTTAAATCTCTGAAAAATTTTTTTCATAATTTTTAATAAAACTTTAATAAAAAAAAAATCAATTTTGAAAAAGGAATTTTTAATAACCATATTAATATTTGCATAATTTTTTATTTTATTCAATTAAATTTGATGGAGATTCATTATGACATGCAAATTTACATTTGTCTTATTTCCATGATTTCCAAAGAAATAAAAACAGTTTTACAATTAACAATTTTGTCTTCTATGTTTATAAATTTCACCATAAATACTAAAAATCTTTAGATTGGCACAGACACATTTTATTTTTATATTTCATTGAACAAAACTAATTTATAATAATAATTAGGCATTTGCTAAAAAGTTGGACAAAAATATAAAAAAATGCTCCTTTAAATTGACATGTAACATGTCTGAAATGTGTATTTAGTGCTGTTTTGAATAAATGATCATTTGGTTGCATCTTTTTTGTTGAACATGCAGCTGATGCTGAGAAATTATAGTATTATTTACTTGAGTTAGCTTTCATAAAATTTAATGCAATTGATAACTTCAGTTTTCTTCAGTTAAACAATTGTACCTACAGAACCATCCATAACCAACCTCCTCCAAAATATATTACTGCAAAGAAATATGGAACAAACTTCTAATCTAAATCCATGTGACTTCTCCACACATGCAATTTCATGGTCAGAACAATTGATATTGCTACTAATAGTGTTGGGACGATTTAATCAGGAATCGGAAAAATCAGAATTTTTCAGTGTATTGGAATCTGGAAAATTTTAGTCTCATTTCCGATTTCAGAAAGAAACAGACACAGATGTCTTTATTTATCAGAAGATTGTTTATTTATACCATAAAACAAGAGATCAGGATTTCTGGTTCCAATTGAATTGTTTTATTGGTAAATTATAAAAAAGTAAATAATCAAGAGTTCATTTACTCCTATTTCCTTAGGAAACCCATTAGAATGCTCACACTTCTTTTTAATACCTAGTTGATAAAAAAGTCAATACAATAATTCAGTTAAATTAAAATATTTAAACCGCTCCTAACAAGTTTTAGTTTTTATTTTTCTGGCGCCACTGACCTCATCTTGTGTTGTCTGGAGTTGGTCATCTTTGAAATATACCTGTTTTATTGCACTTTTTTTCTTTTTTCTTTTTACAAGTGAAAAACATGATAAACTCACAATGAGGATGAACGTTTAGAAATTTATCAAATTATAAAAAAGAAATTATATCTACATTTAAAATCCCATCAAGGGATTTTACTTTTTTAGGCAATTATGTGTGAACACACTGAAAAAGAAAAAAAAATAATTATTGGAGAATTTAAAGTGGGTTGAGTTGCCCATATAAATTTAGTGTAAAATAATCCCCTATTTCTTGGCCATTCTAACTTTTAGAGCAGTTAACCAAATTTTTTATCACTAACCTAAAGTTCAATCAGCAAAATCATAAAACCACTCATAATCACTTTATCTTTTTTTACTCACCTTCACCCCAAACAAGGCATGTTGCCACTTGGACGTAAGGGGCTACTAATTGGGACCATGATGAAGAAAGATTAAGATGTTGGTTTATGTTGTATTTGAACTTCTGTGCACCAATACAGTTTGGGAAGCAGGAGTAGGAAGGGAATTCTAAAGTCTAGCCATTCTTGGGAAGAAGCTATTAGAGTAGAAAACTTTCTGACATTTAGGGCCCTCAATAGTGAAAGGGTATGATTTTGTTGCTAGGTGAATTTGTTGGGGGTATGTACTTTGAGAGGGCACAAGTAAAATGAGTTCATCAGAGCACATTCCATTAAAATACTTATAAAACAGGCAAAGGGATGCAACATTGCAGCTATGGGACAAGGGTTGGAACCTAGTTGACAAAGTGGGATATATTAGATTGGAGACTCTTTTTTGGACTATCCAAGAGGGAGGGACTAGTTGTAGATGCACCAACCTAGATGTGGCAACAATACTCTATGCATGGGTTAATGGTGACCTTACAGAGGTACAGGATACTCTCAAGTGTGAGTAGTTTTCTAGCATGATAGAGGGAGCCCACCTTCCTTGCCTTTGCAATGTCCTCAATGTATTTGTCCTACTTCATATTTTCTGTGAATGTTAAGCCAAGGAGTTTGAAGGAAGAATTCTCATGTAGGGAGTTATTAGTCATGGATATCGGTGGTTGGAGAATCTTCTTGCAATTGTTAAAGGAGAGCAGCTTGGTCTTACTAGTATTAAATGTTACCATCCATTGACATCCCCATTCTTCTATAGTCTGGAGGTCATTTTCAGCTATAGTCTTGGATTTGTGTACATCCATTCTTCCCTCATGCATGTTGTATCATCAACAAATATATCCATCTTGGACACAGTATTATTGAGGTCATTGATGAATATCAGAAATAATAGTGGTCCAAGAATTGATCCCTGAGGCACTCCTGCATTAATGTTGTGCTGCGTGGATGAACATCCATCAATGACAACCTGAGTGGTCCTATTGTCTCAGGAGGATTTAATTATATTTAGTATTCATCCAGTTATACCGTATGATTTAATTTTCATAAGCAGCCTCTAGAATTGAAATTAAAGTTTTCCTTTTAACTGCCAAATACCGTTAAATGTTCATGCAAAAAAAAAAAAAAAGAGGTTTTTCTTCTTCAGCTTGTAACGCTCTCGGCACATACAAAAAAAAAAACAACAATCCTTTTTCTCTTCCAGTTTCGACGTTCGTAGAAAATCCGTCTTTCTTTCTTCCCACTGACACGCAAATTAACCGTACGTTTGAACGACGTTGAGTGAACAATTTTCCCAGCTTTTATATCCTATCTAGAAAAAAAAAAAAAAGGAAGAGACAGGGAAAAAAAAAACAGCTTCTCCCATCATGCCCTGCCTTCCCAAGATGCCCTTCATGTATGAGCTAGCCATCCTTCCCTTCTTCTTTCGCAAAGAGCGATGCAGATACACCCGTTACATTTTTTCTTTCTTTCTAACCATATACCCCATACGCCCCCTCTGATCTTCGAGATCAATAAGACACTTCATAATCCTTCATCCAAGTAGGCCGCCTCCTCTCATGTTGAGGCCTCTGAGGTACAACTTCTTGGGGGTTGACGTTTTCAGGTTCACTACAAACATTCTTGTCCAGTTGTAAAGAACCACAATGTGGGGCTAAGTCGAATTGGGGTGCATCGTTAGCTTCTTGGTGGATCTCGACTTCCTCCTCTTCACTGCCATCACTGTGCACCGGCAGGGTTACACGACGCAGGTCTAGGATATGCCGGGGAACGCCATTCACCATCACATTGTTCTTCGACTGTGTTCCTGTTACGACCCCCCCCCCTCCCCCAGCGAGTGATACATTTTGCATAGGGGGCTTCACCCACACGTCCTCACCCACTTTAATGGTAGCATCTTCACCCTCAATTCCTACCGTTTTGTTGCACGGATGCTGCCACTTATATGCGAAGATGGCTCTATGAGGCACAGTTATCTGATCTTCGGTTAGATGTTGTACCAAAACACTGCCTCCATGAGTTTCCACAACAGCCTTGATGGTGCGATGATTCCTCTCCACTATCCCATTGCCACTCGGCTGATACACTGCCCTAAAAAATTACCTTACTCCCCACCTATCACACACCTCTTTAAAGGCTTCTGATCGGAAAGCGGGGCCATTGTCCATTAACAGTTCCTCAACCGGCCCTCTTTCCAAAAATATTTCTTCGATGGCCCCTCCGATCGCCCATCCAGCTTCTGCCCTAATCTCTCTCCATATGGCAAACTTCTCCGGTCTACAGTCGACCATCGACAGATACAGCTTATGGCGATAATGGGTCACATCAATGGCCAATCACTTCCAGTCTTCTGCAATGTGCAACTCTCCTGCTTCGTGTCTGGATGGTCCGGGGTCTATCGATTGGCACTCCTGACAGTGCTCCACTACCTCCCTGACCTCCTTCTCGGTGGTTTCCGGGTAAACCTTTCTTGCCAGGAATAACGTTCTCGACCAAAGTGGTGCATTTCATGTAACTTTAACTTCCTCCCCTGCACAGCATACTGAGGAAACCTCCTTTCTCTCTTGCAGCCAGACCTTCTTTACCCGTGTCATTCTTTTCTGATGGGACCAGCATTACAGATACCTTCAACTGGAATTCCGCTATCAAATCTGCAAGTGCTCCGAGCCTGCGCTTGATCAGCATTTCTGCAGCACCTCTGGTCCTAACTCTCTTATCGCCAGTCACTGCCGACCTGATCCATGAAACTACCATTGCCGAATCGGATTTGATTTCAATTGTTTTCAATCCCCCACTTCAGGGCCAGATTGATTCCTTTCATAGCGGCCTCCAGTTCGGCTACGTTGATATGGGAATATTCGTTTTTCTTTCTTAGCCATGCCGCATCTTCCACAGTTACACCTCCCATATCTAATACGACGCCCAATGCCAGACTGCTGGCATCGCACCAAATCACCCCTGCGTCTCCGCCACCGACGTACCATTCCCCCTTTACTGGGTCTTCTTTCGTCACTCTCGCGATGATTTCTTGTAGCATGTTCGTGACCTCCTTTGTCACACGGCCCTTCCAGCCATCAGTGCCCATTTGTCGTTTAATAAAGCTGCACGCTATCCTGAGCCAACTGGCTCCCACCAGTCTCCCTCAGACCGAGAAGAGTTCTCGTTTTGTCAGGTCAGTTCCGATTTCGGGTATTGCATTCCCTCGTCTAAAGACAAGGCTTCCTTTGCCATCTCGGCATAGTTTCAACCCCAACGCCGTTCCTCCATCCAGGGACTCTGCCAGTTTTGCAGTCAACCCATACCTCGCAACATAACCTCTCACACTCTCCGCTGTCACCTCTGCTTCCTCCACGAGAATGCCGTCAATGTATGAACTAGTGGCCTTGTTCACTGTACAGTCTTTACTCAGCACTGTCTTCAGCATGGCAGTCATAATTTTGGGGGCTGAGCTCATCCAAAGCCTAACCTCGTCAGGCAATACATCTTCCCCTTGTACCGGACCAATTGATGTTCCCAGAGTTTTTCATCTACATGGATCTGGAGATAAGCCAACTTCAGGTTGACAATCTTAGTGGCCCGCTCCATCCTTCTCCATTTCCTCATAACCTCTTCGCATACGTCAATCCCCTTTCCAGTGTGGCAGGCTACGTATCTGTTTAATTCTCTGAAATCCAGTACAGGTCTAACTTTGTTCTTGATGGGTTGAACAACCGCCCGTTATGGTAGCACTCCTTTTTCTCCCTCTGTCCATGCTTTCAGAATTCCCTCCTCTATCCACCTCTCCATTTCTTCCTCGAATCCTTTTCTTATTTCTCCTCGCAGTGTTTTCTCGTAGCAGCTTACTTTGTTTCGTAGTTCCGGAGGCCCGGAGATCCATTTCCATTCCACTGTCCACCTCTCACCATCAAACCTCGCCAGGAAATCCTCGTCCTCGATGCAGCAAGCCTCTGGTTTTTGTGTTCTGATATTTCTATCACCTTCCACTCCTGCCATTCCTACTGCGCTGAGGCGTCCAAAAGTTACTTGACTCCCTCTCAACGTAGCGACCCCCAGTTGGTTGATCGCACTTGCACCTAAAACCACATCATCACCAACCAGACGATCCAACACCAGGGTTCAATAGGCACACCTTGCACCAGTACTTCCGCTGTTGTCTCTCCTAGGCATTTCACCTCCCTGCCATCCACGGTCTTAATACTCCTGGCTCCGCTCCATGATTTAGCGACATTCTTCGTTACCAATGTCGTGGTGCAACCTGAGTCAACAAGGGCCATGGCTCTCTTCCCATTAACTACTACCGGTAACTGAAACGTTTCGTTGTGCGCCATTTCCACATAGAAGGGGGAACCACTGGTGCAATGGCTCCCCTTTACTCGTTTCCCTGATCCCATGTAGCAACGCAATAGCGGCTAATGTGCCTCACTCGTCCACATTGGTAGCAGATGACCCCCCCCCCCAGTCTCGGCTCTTTGCAGTCCTTGAGCAGGTGAGGACCCTGTCACCGAAAGCACTTGAAGGCAGGTCCCCCTCCTGTCGCCTCGCTGCCTGTCTCTCGTCATTCAAGTGGGGCCTCATGCACTTATTTTCACTCACAGCTGCAGCCACGATTGGGCCCTTGACATTCTTGACTAGGACTCTGGCGTGGACTAAGAGATCGTCCACTTTCATCGTATTGATCCCAGTGATTTTCTGCATGTTTGCAGAGATTTCTTCTGGGAAGCCATTCACTAGGTATAGCTTTACCATCATCTCCAGACTCCTCCCCACGTAACCAGCCAATCCTGCCAGTCTTCTGATCTCCACAGCAAATACGTCAACAGACTCGCCGGTCCACCTCAAACTTGCAAGCTTGCCGAGTGCTTCAAATGGACTCTCAGCGAAAGCCAATTTCAGTCTTTGCTCCAGTAAGGCAAGGTCTCCCTTATCTCCATCGCGCATCTGCTGGTAAATAGTGAGGGCTTCCACTCTAAGTAGAGTGGCAGCAGGGTGCCCATGTCTTCGATTTTTTACAACCTTACAACCATCTTTAATTTTTCCAGCCATTTAATTAAGTCACCCTCCCCAGTGAAGAGTCTCAACATCTGAGTTGAGTCTCCTGTTTGATAGGCCGAAATAGCTTCTAGTATTGAGATTAAGGTTTTCCTTTTAACTGCCAAATACCGTTAAATGTTCATGCAAAAAAAAAAAAAAAGAGGTTTTTCTTCTTCAGCTTGCAACGCTCTCGGCACATAAAAAATAAAAAACGACAATCCTTTTTCTCTTCCAGTTTCAACGTTTGTAGAAAATCCGTCTTTCTTTCTTCCCACTGACACGCAAATTAACCGTACGTTCGAATGACGTCGAGTGAACAATTTTCCCAGCTTTTATATCCTATCTAGAAAAAAAAAAAAAAGGAAGAGACAAGAAAAAAAAAAGATTCTCCCATCATGCCCTGCCTTCCCAAGATGCCCTTCGTGTATATAAATGAGCTAGCCATCCTTTCCTTCTTCTTTCCCAAAGAGCGATGTAGATACGCCCAGTACATTTTTTTTTTCTTTCTTTCTAACCCTATACTCCACACAACCTTTCATGCCAGGCTTTGTCAAAGGCCTTCGATACATCAAAGGTTACAGCTCTGGCTTCACCCGCCTTATCGAGTGCATGGTATATGCGTTGAGATGATTGTTAAAATATCTGTCTAAATCTCTACTGTTTGTCAGAAACATTAGCTTTTGCAAGGTGGTGGACTTGTGCTTCATTGATTAGCGTCTCAAAGATTTTAGTGAAGAGGGGGAGGAGACTGATAGGATTATAATTGTTTCTCCAGAATTCTTGTCCACTGTTACCACAGAGGCCATCTTCAAGAGGGAAGCAGGATTCATCAAGGCATTTATTGTAGAGTTTGGAAAGTATAGGACTAGCTCAGCTGAGTATTTCTTAATTAGTATAGCAGGGATGAGATCAGGCCTACATGCCTTGGAAGTGTCTCAGTTTTTTTTATATTGCAGAATGAAAAGAGGTGATTTTCAGATCATCAGGTGTGGCTTCCATCCGCATAGGGAAATTGCTTCCTCTTAGTGCACCGTGATGGGTCCCTAACTATAGCAGGCAGTCAATTGATTTTATTGAAAAATGGGCGATTTCACTGATTTTGATGACAATAAAAGTATGGGAGTGTGAAACATTCGTTAATCATCATTCAATCCCGGGTAATGTTGAGTCTCCCTGCTAGTAATAGCTCATTTTCTTTCACAATAAAAAAGTTATAATTGCGAATTAGGGAAAAACATAAACAAAACAAAAGTACTGATAATTTCATAAATATAAACTAACACAGTACCTGATTCAAAGTTAGCAACAAGCAGTTGTTTGGTCAAATTCTTTTCCTGATATTCAACTTCATCAGTAGTATAATTCTCAGCGAGGGTTTAAATTTCACAAGTTTATTTATTAGATTGTTAGGTGAAAGTACAGAATAATTAACAAAGAACCTTCCTCTTCATGGCTTTCTAAATGATAATGTTACTATTTTAACACTGTCAGTAACTTTTATTGGGTGGATTTCTGCCAGTGATTTGTTTCATTTTTTTATTTTTAAGTCCTTATCGAAACTCAAAAGATATGACTCATTTTTTTCTTATTCTCACATTCCACCAAAACTAAATAAAGTCTGCAGTAAAACAAACCCAAGATTCCTATTATAAAAATGCTTTATTTAATTATTTGTAAATCAACTTTGCCAATTTTCTGTATAATAACATGTTTTTTAACAAGTAAAAATCATTTTGGTACAAGAAAATTAAAAGCAGTGGCTGCCAACGATTATATCAGTTAATGTTCTATTTTCAAGACTTAAACAATAAATTGAATTTTGGTAAATATGAGAGAGGTAAACATTTTTTAGGCTTTTTCAGATTATTATACATAAATATTTGTTATAAAATAATTAAATAAAACGTTATAATTATTTTTCGGTGCTTCTATAGAATTTGAACCTAATCAAGCCGACTTTTTCACAACTAAAGCTAAGGAGACTTAGTCCTATTTTAAAGGGGAATGGGAGTTTAGCCTGCATTTCTCGAATGATCCTGTTTTTCTCTTGTGCCATTTTTACATATTTATTCACTTTCCCATTTTATCCGGTGCCATTTTTATCGAGCATATGCAAAATTCACTATTTGTTGTTTTATTTGTTTTTTTCAGGCTGTTTGCACATAATCGTTTGAAAAATGAACCACATATTTATTTTCTGGTGGATTAGATTAGGTTGCAAAATTCTAATCAGAACTTCAATTGTTTCACAACAAAAAGTTATAATTGCAAATAATATAAATAAATAAAAACAGGTTGCAATAATTTGTTCGAATTTTTCAATGTAATCACCGTAAGTAGAATCTTATTGGAGGAATGGTAGTTAATGATCTTAATCTAAACATTTGCTATTATTAGTAGTAGTTAGGTACAGGCAAAATGAATACGGATGCTCAAAATGTATAAACATTTTGACCCTTCCCTTTACTTAAAAATTCACCAAAAATCAGGAAATTAACCAATTTTAATGAAATTTTCAGTATTTATCAAATAATGATCGTGGAATATAATAAACTAATTATTTTTATTTAAATCTTAGTGGAAATGTATTATTTTATTTAAATAAAAAATACCTTTACTAAAGTTATGGTTTTCAGTAGTAAAAAAAATACGCAAGGATTTATTTTGGCCTTTTTTATACAAATAAAGCATCATAATTTGTAACAATAAAATAAAATAATTTTTATAGGAACATTACGAAAAAAGCCTCTAAAGTCCTTATTAATGAATTCAATATAACTCAAAGAAAAAAGAATTTCTCAAACTACCGATATTACCATTGAATCAAGCATTGTTTATTTAACATTTTCATACAAAAAATTTATAATTACAAAAAATATTTCTACTTTTTTTTTTAATTACAGGTTTTGCATAATTTTTATATGCAAGATTTTAATAATTTCCTTGCTTGCAAGAATGTGAAACTTTCGGCGTAACATATTTGTTATATAATATTGAACAATAATTAAAAAAAAAATTAATTTAAAAGCAGGAACATAGAAAAATAATTAAATTAATAAATGGAAAAATTTATACAAACGTTCAGAATAGGAATGTACGGATGCACGTCTGGGGGGAAAAAAATTATCACACCCCTTCCTCCCTTTTTATTACATGACGTCATTTTCACAGTGTTTCAACTGGCTGAAATTTTTGGCCTCTGTATATCCCATGTTTAGAAAAACTTCAATTTGTTGCATTTTGTGAACAGCAGAATCACTCGGTTTTGGGCTAATTAATTTGTTTTGTACGAACAAGGTGTTTATTTTTAATTCAATATCTTAGGACTTTACTAATTATCTTTGAAATAAACCCAAAAAACTAATATTTATCTTTTAAAGGATTTTTACAATGAATTTATTTAACTTCAAAATTTAGCTGAATTGAGTAGCTCGCCGCGAAAACTTTTCATAACTTTTTTTTTTTTTTTTTTCACGTGTACAAATATTTTTTTCCTTTTGGAAATTAAGTTTAATCCTTAATCTTTCAAATACAATCAAATAATAGTCGGAAACCTACAAAAAAGATTATAAATCTGCTTTCAAAACTAGGTCCCCCTATCGTTGTCCACCCATTTTTGCCCGTACCTAGTAGTAGTATTTCTGTATTATGTTTTTCATTTTTACAGGAAAACAAATCAATAACCAATCAAATCTTAATTAGGATAAAAAATATGAACATTTCTTGATAAATAGAAGCCACAGAATAGTTTGCACTCCGCCCCACCGAAATTCCCATGTTAAGAATGGGTTTTCTAAATAGCAATATTATTATTTAGAAAATTATTTTAATATAGAAAGAAGGATTTTGTAAACTATCTCTTTCTACACCATCCATACATATTGCATATACAAATCCTTGATTATTTTCCATTGTTTATGAAAAAATTCAAATAACATTAAGGATGAACCTTGCAAATCAGCTTTGTTTTAAACATTAGAGACAAATATTCAGAAAGATTTACTCATGTAATATACGTCCATTACCCTCACCTCCGTGTGCATTTTACGTTTTACAAAAATAAATATGGACATGACATAGGGTTTTACAATAATGAGAAAGAAATTTTCAAGCAACAAATCTCTAATTGAATATTGAGAAAGTTCAAAAGAATCGGAATCAGTACTTATGCTGGAATCAGTACTTATGCTGGAATCAGGAATTTAGAACAGAATTGGTAATTGTATCGGAATCAGCAAAAAAACTTTGGAATCTTCTCATCAGTAGTTTCTAGGCATGGCAAGATTATCATCTTGAAATATGCTTAAATTATTTTGGCAGAGATAACTTTGATTTATAATTAAATTCTTACAGTCAGTTTCTTTATTTTCTAAGCAAAAGAATTGATTCATGTATTAAACTCACAAAATTGCATTTACATATTTGAACAATTCTATAGTTGATTCCAATTTGAATAAAATCTGAAAAGAAGTAAAACAACATTTTAGTGCCTTTTGATTGTTTCTGTTTTGAGAATTTAATTTTTTTTTTTATTCTTGGATTAATAAATGAATCATTGTTTATTTCTATCAAACATAACCATAAACATTTTTCCCATTGAAAATTCCATAATTTTTGTCTTCCATAATTCCATAATTTTTGTATTAAAATTCTATATTTTCTATTTCAGCTGAATCCAAGAAGGAAGGTTTTAAAATTCCCAAAAGTAACTCTGATGTATCAAAGTCTGTAATACCAAATGAAAAATCTTCAAAGTCTTCAACAGCAATTGTATCTGCTGGTGCCAGGCCACTTTACAAGATTGTTTCAAACCAATCGGACAATTCTGGCAAAATTGAGGCCAAAAAAGCGGCAACAAAGGTATCACCCCAACTTGATTTTAATTCTCTCATGAAAATTGCCTCGCAAAAAGCTTCCAGTTCAAAAGCTTTGACTGCTAACTCTATTAGCACTCCAATTTCTAAGAATCTGTCTGATCGTCCAATGACACAAGAGGAGAAAGAAAGGCATCAGCGTATGACCTCAAAACAGTTCAAGGAATGGTACAAATATGGCACAAGTCCACCGCGACCAGAAAGCCCAGTAGATAAGGTTCAGAAAAAAGAATCTATGGACAGCAACAAAAAAGATAAAAGATCCACAGAGAGTTTTTTGGAAAAAAAACGACAATCTTCTACAAATGGTGATTCCAAAAAAAGATCTTCCTCATCTGACCAAAAGGTTTCTTCTAAATCTGATGATTTGGCTGATAAATATAAAATGCTTGAACTAAAATATAAAGCCCTGGAAGAAAAATTAAAACAACAATCAACAGGAAGTACCAAAGAAAAAAGCCAGAAATCGTCCATCCAGAAATCATCATCCTCATCAAACCAACCAAGCAATTCTCAGAACAAAAAAATATCTAGTAAAACTTCTAGCAAGTACAGTGTTGAAAATAATAACCTTCTCATTTGTCGACCAACCGATAAAGCCTCGGAAAAGCCCAAGTCTGCATGGGATAGAATTTACGACCAAATACAAAAATCTGATCCAATCAAAAAACCGGGTAAATCTACAAATGTTTTTTTTTTTTATATATATATACTTATTTGGAATTTTCATAAATGGTATATTTTTTATCAGTTTATATATTTGCTTTGGCTATTTCTTGTATTAGGTTGAAGAAAGTTCTTGCGGAATTTTTAATTTTGATTTCAAATGATATGTTTTCAAATAAGTTTTTGCTATAATACCTTTTCATTTATATATCATTTTAAGAGTTTTTTGCTCTATTTAATCATTTAAATTACAATCATTTTAATACAATTATGTCTTTTCAGAATGGTGAATAGAAGATAAAAAAAAAAGCAAATTCACACAATTTTCTTATTTCAATTCGAGCTTCTGAAACAGCTCATGATATCAATGAAACATTTGGCCCAGGAACCACTACTAAATGCATAGCACAATGGTGGTTTAAGAAATTTCATAACGGTGACAAGAGTCTTTAAGATGATGAGTGTAGTGGTCAGCCATTGAATTTTGACATCGACCAATTAAGAGCCTTAGTTGAAGCCAATGTTACTGTGATGGTCATTATCATGTATTGAGATACAATACCTCATAACATACAATATAACAGTGGTATCAGAAGCGTCTGGAACAACTAACCTTTACAGATATCCCACTCCTGTTATACAATGAATCCAATCAATAGCCATCAAGCCTTCCAGTAAATAACTCTGAAGAGAAACCGCAGCATTCTCCACAGATCAGAAAAACCAGGAAGACACACTTCAAGGAGCACACTTCAAGGAGCACACACTTCAGAGATTGTTTTATAGCCCCAGATCTGAAGGGGGCAATGTTATATTATGAAATACAAGATCTCCATCGAGCCTATAATAACATAAAAAGCACAAATTACAGGAGCAAAGACACCCAAACAGCAGGAGCAGCCAGTGATAACACATAAGCAAAAATGGCGCTGACTTGTGTTTCACTTCAACATTCAATCAACTGCTAACAACACTTTAAATTGTCAGAAACTATGTTTATATTGTTGTTATAGGCTTGATGAAGATCTTGTATTTCATAATATAACACCAAAAACTTGCTTCTGAATTAGATGTAATGTATACAACAATTTCCAACCATTTAAGAGAGATTGGAAAGACAAAAAAAAACTTGATAAATGGGTTCTTCATCAACCAAAAGAAACACCGTTATGAAGTGGCATCTTCACTTTTACACAACAAGAACAACCCGTTTCTTGACTGGGTTGTGACTGGCAATGAAAAGTGGGTTCTTTATGATAACCATCAACACTCCACTTCGTGGTTACACACCGACAAAGCTCCACGACACTTCCCAAAATCAGAGTTGCACCAAAAGAAGGTCATGCTGACTGCGATAGGTCTCATCCATTACTGTTTTTTTTAATGCAGGTAAAACTATTACGGCAGGAAAGTACTGTCAACAAATGAAATGCACTAGAAACTTTAACACCAACATCCAACATTAGTCAACAGAAAAGGCTCAATTCTTCTTCACAACAATATCCGCCCGCATGTTGCTAAACCGACCCTGCAAAAGTTGAATGAATTGGACTATGAAACTCTGCCTCATCCACCATAAACATCTAGACACCTTTCTGCATGAGAAACGCTTCAGAAACGTAAGCGATATCAAAAACGCTTTAGCAACTTTATCGCCATCAGAATGCAAAATTTTTACATTACTTTTTTTTACGTTATACACTTGTTTTGCGTTGGCAAAAATGTGATTTTGATGATGCTTTTTTTCAATCAAGAAATTTTTGTTTGAGCCAAGATGTTCATCTGAATTTAAAAGTTAAAAACCGTAAGAACTTTCTTAACCTGATATTCAATATTGGCAAAACTGGTATTAGACACATTTGATGGCATGAATTCTGATCAAACCAGAAAAAGAAATAATCAGAAGAAATATAGGAAATCATCTACAAAAATATTTGATTCTAATTTTGTCATATATATGATTACTAACACTTTGAAAAACCTAAGTCTGTGTTGATATGAGAAATCATAATGTTCTCCACCATCCCCTCCTCTCAGTTAACATGCACAATTCTGTCTGCTGGCTCTAATCAATATATACTTATTGGGAAGGCATTTTCTATCAGGGCTTTCTCTTTTTATGTATAATTTCCATTTGTAAAGATTTTGAAGAATCTGAAATATATTAATTTTATCTGGTACTCCATTTTAATTAGAAAGAATTTTGAATCATTATTAAATACTTAATTTAATAATTTAAATTGATACTGCATTATATCTTGTGTGTCTTTTGAAAATAAAAAATTCTATCTCTTGATAGAGAACTGTTCAACCACCTCAGCAGAAATAACCTACTCAGTTACATGTAATATGATTTCAATTTTGCTAAATCTATAGCTGGTGTGCTAACTGTAATATCACATAGAATTAGTGAATCTCCTGACATGGGCTTCATTTTTAGCTCTTGATATATCATAGGCTTTTGATAGAGTATGGCATAAAGGTCTACTTCACATGATTTCCAGCTATGGAATGACTGGAAATGTCTTCTCAATTATTAAATCCTTTCTCTCTGATAGGCTTATAAGAGTAGCCATCAATGGGCAGAATTCAAAAGCTCATAATATCAATATTGACATTCCTCAAGGTTCCATCCTAGGCCCAACTTTCTTCTTGATCTGTGGCAACACTTCAGAGGCCAGTAATAACCAAGATCTCTCTGATTCTGTTTCCTCTGATCTTGAGAACATGGTGCAAGTGGTAAAAGGTGTTAATTTTAATGCATCTAAAACAAAGCTTCTCTTTTTTTTTCATCATAATCACTCTGACTCTCACTTGACCCCAATTAAAATGAATGGCTCTTGTCTTGAGGAAGCATTATGTCTTGACAAGCTTCTGGGGCTGACCTTCACTTCTGCTCTGAAATGGAACATGTACATAATTCCGTTGCGAAGATCACTATAAAAATTGTTAAATCATTCTACTGCTCCAGTACGTATTTCACTGCTGATGTAATCCCCTATCTGTATCAGAGCCAAGTAAACCTTGGGATGGAGTACTGTTGCCACGGCATGCCCTATCTTGCCTTGATAGAGTTCAAAACTGGTTTTGAAACCTAGTACAACCTCTTTCCCACAGAAGAGGCATTGCGATCCAATCTCTGCTCAATCGTTATTTTCATGGTAAGTGCTCGACTGAACTCCAATCTATGGTCCCCATTTGTCAAACTTTCACAAAAAACGTTTGACTAACTACAACCACTATCAAAAATTTCCCCCACTGTACCTAAATCTAAACACAGATTCCATGAACAAAGCTTTTTTTCCTGGAACTGCCTACCTGTGGAACACTGTTCCACTGGCCTGCTTCCCAGCTGATTACAATATAAACAAGTTCTTGATGAGCTGTCTCCTTAAATAATCCAAATTCTACCCAATCTACACCATTAATGATTACTACACTACCATCTTACATTCATCAACTCTTATCCTTAAGTGGCTTTTGAACCTTGGTTAGCAGTGATTCCCTTGTAAAAAAAAAAAAATTTTCAAATTACAAAATATCCAAAAAAACAAATATTATTCCTGGCGCATTTACTCATCTTTGTAGTGAAACGTAAACGTGTGATAGACAGTGACGAAGATGAAGACATGGACGACTTCATCGATGACGAACCTATTGAAGATGAATACTCCTCTAATTATTCCAAATGTATCAGAGAAATATTTGGATATGATCGAAGAAAGTAAGTATCTCTTGTTGTTTTTGACCTTGATGAACCAATACATACCATAACTTCACTGTTCGATGCATTCTACCAGTTGGGCTTTCATCCACAATTGATATGTTTCAAAGTTTGCTTCCAAAACACATCTATGTTTGTTATTAGCCAACTTTATTTATAGAGCTAATTTTTATTTTAGAATTTGAAAACAAACTTTTTATCATGCATCTTTTTAAATGTCTTTTTTTCATTTTGTCTCTTCTTCTATAAATCTTTAGATTTCAATATGATGATGATGATGATGATGACATGGAAACGAGTTTTGCTCAACAAATGAAAGAAGAGATCAGAAGGTTTGTATTTTTATTTCAATCGACAAAATCTTTTCAGTGCTTCTTTACAATCAAAAAACCAGACACAAATTAGAATTTATATATTTGCCAAAAATCATTGGATTGGAGTATGATTCATTGATCTTATTTTTTTAATTGTCTACAGGCAGTAACATATTGAATAGAATAATTGGTGGAAAAAGATGAACACATGGGTTATGTTATAATAAACAGTTTAATACAGAATTATAATACAGACAGAGGAAGAAAGATGAACGTAAAAATAAAACGTAGGAAATGAACGACCAAATACTTTAATTAGTACACAATATACAGTTTAACTCTATCAATTATTTTCTTCTACATTCAAACTTTTAACTTATTTTCATTTTGTCTGCAAAATTTCACTTCTCTTTTTGAACATAATTGCTATCCTATTTTACCCCTGTCAGCACCAACATTTGCTGGCGCTCAAAAAGGAGAAAAGAGATCTTGGCTAAACATTATGCTGTTTGTAAGATTTTCATACATAAGTTTTTCTAAAATAAAACCATTTGAAAATAAACTTAAGTAGTACTGTAGTATGATTAATCAAATTTTGTTGTTGCAAAGATCAGCCATTCAAAAAGAGTTATTGTGGTCATTTATGCGCAATATATATGTGTGTGTGTGTGTGTGTGCATGTATCTATATAATAATTACTTGTTTTATGTGTTGCATGTGTTGGATTTATTTTTATTCATCGTTTGGATTCATTTAATTGTAAATATCATCACTGTCTTCATGGTCATTGAGGAATACTACCGTTTTTAAACTACTTGTTTCATGCGTTGCATGAGTTGGATTTATGTTTATTTATTCATCTTATGGACAGTGAATGTCCTGCCCTGTAAAACTAGCAATACACATGAAAAAATTGAAATAGCTTGAAATATTTCAATATTGGTATGCATAGAAAGAGCTTGATGAGCTAAGAAAGAATCTTTTTAAATTTTTAAAATCTGATTAAAATTAAGGAAGTTATGGCTATTTTTGTGCCTCACACGTTTGGATATTTTTCCCTCTTTAAGACCATATGCGTTTCGTCACATTTTTTACACTACTTTTTCAGTAAAAATGTCATATCTTTGTTAAAACACAAGACTAAGAAATGAAATTTACCATATAAGTGTATTTTTGTACAAGGAATCAGAATATGCAACTGAAAATCTCCCAAAGTTTATGGTTTCCCAATAATCTGCAGTAAATGTGCATAAATATGCAGCAATTCCTTAAAAATGCCATGTATCCATAAACAGAAAAGAAGTTGGAGAACTCAAAGTTGAATTGTAATGTGCTTTATGTAGAAAAAACTTAAATCTAAACATAAGACCATTTAAAAATGAATATATTGCAATATTTCTTTGGTATTATTGTAGATTAACACCTTCTGTTTAACCCCACTCAACTCCTTCTGACCACCCCTCCAAAATGTGATTCTACCTTTTTAGGAAATTATGTATAAAATGCCATGAAAAACTTTAATGAAAGATAAACAAATTATTTTAGAATTGAATGTAAAATAATTTCCTAATATAGGTCATTCTAGCATTTTAGGGCAGTTAACTGTTTTTTTTTTTTGTTTTTTTTGTTTTTTTTTAAGATGATTATGTGTAGTTTTAAGAGGGTTTTTATGCAATGAGAATATGGGGAGGGTTGCCATTCGGACTTTGAATTAATTGTAGGGCTAAGGAAAATTATGTGTGAACATACTGAAAACTTGACAAAGACAAAGCTAACAAAAACAATATTAGAGGGGGGAGCGGTTAGTTTCACAAAAATTTAATGTAAAATAATTCACCATTTCCTGGCCATTCTAGCATTTTAGGACAGTTAACCAATTTATTTTCATGTGTATTTTTCTTTAAGGAAGGATCTATTTTTTGTTTGTTTGTTTTAGATGCTTGTATGTGGCTTACAAAGGTATTTTATTTGGGGGGGGGCTTGCCACTCGAACTTAGTGTTATTGTTAGGGTTAAAGAGTGTTTTAGGAATACGAACCGTTACTTCATTTTTGTTTTGTTGTCCTAACTGCAAAATGCCGTTTCCATTTCAAATAAATATTTTACAGAAAGATATATATATATATACATACATATATATGTGTGTGTGTATTCGACAGGTAAATAAGTCAGAAAATGTTATATTTAGTTTTAATTTAATAAGAAACTGCGTTGCGAAATTTCAAAGAAAATTCCATAAATTTGTTGATTTCTATTTTCGAGGTTGAAGGTGTTAATTCCATAGGCCGTTTATACTACGCTGGAGCAGGTTGTAAAAATATCTTTCGCTTAATAAGTAGAAAAAAAAATAATGAAATAAAAAGCTTCCTAATTGTAGTTTGATGTGTTTTCTTTTAAAATTTCAAGAATATTGATATAGATTTTGAGGGTTTGTATTACTATACACATAGATTCGAAAAAATTGTCAAAAAACAAATATATAACAAATAAATGTTATCAAAAGCAAGTTACTTTTCTACATAACTGGATAATTTTTTAGTGTTTTTATTTAATGTAACATGTTTATTCAGCTTGAAAACGGTGTTTACCGATGTTTTGGAAAATTTAAAATGGCGCCCGACTCTTGAAACGGTAAGTTTGTGGAAAAGAGTTAAAAATAAAAAAGTAGACAAAATACTGCTAGAAACTAGCTCAATATATGTTACCGTGACATGTGGCATAGGCTGACATATATTCGGTGAGTTTTTAACAGTATTTTGTATAGTTTTTTTTATTTTTAACTCCTTTTCTCAAACTTACTGTGTCAAAGAGAGTCGGGCCGGGCGCCATTTTTAATTTTCCAATACATCGGTAAACACTGTACGTTTTTCGAGCTGAATAAACATGTTACATTAAATAAAAACACTAGAAAATTATCCAGTTAGGTAGAAAAGTAACTTATCTTGCCTTTGATAACATTTATTTGTTATATATTTGTTTTTTGACAACTTTTTCGAATCTATGTATAAACGAGATTTTGATACTTATTTTGATTTTGAAAAAAAAACATTTGTGGCTGTTCGCAGTAAAACATTGTTTTAATTCGCTGTTCAAAACTAATTTAAAGAATAAAAGTGCATGCAATCTACAAAAGTTTATTTTGTTTTTTTAACCATGTTTTTAAATTTGACGAGAAATGTGAGAAATTGCAACAGATTCAATGAATGTCCGCGTATTCAATCACCACAAGCAGATATTTTGTCAACACGGTTTTTTAACAAATAAGAAATAATATTTTTATTATGTTTGAAACAACTTTAATAGTTTATTTTGGAAGTATATTCCATAAATAAAATAAAAAACCCACTTTAAAAACAGAAATTACGATTTTTTTATATTTTATTCGCAGTTTTGTCTTAGGGGTGTCAAATTTGCAATGGCGATTTTCCCAAAGATTCTGACACTGCTACAGATTCATAATGCCGAATTGGTTAGGATTGTTGTTATTATACATTCTGAAAACCGAATAGTTCTAAACTAATGTTGTTCTGATAACAAAATAGCTCTAATTAAACATAAGAACATTTATATTCATATTTTCATGTTTTTCTTAATTCGTTCTTGAATAAAAATTAAAGAACGCGTGTTGTTTATACACTGTGCTGTGCTATGGCTGATTCTACAGGCTGGAGCTGCTGCTGCTAGTACTTCATTTGACCAAATTCGAGAAATAGAAACAATTTTTTTTTCGGGTAGGTCCTTTTAAATTATCAATTACTGCGGTCCTACTCAACATAAAATAATACTTTTAATTGATAAAGATAGTAAAAAGATTGATTTACTTACTACTGGGTGTCCGAAGAATTTTTTTTTCAAAATGTTCGATACTAGTCATATTAAAGTCTTATTTTTAACACAACAAAAAAAGAAATGGTCAAAAATATTTCGGACACTTGACAGTATTAAGATTAACACCTCTACTGATTGGTTCCCAAATTTCATGACGAAATTCTTCATACAATCACGGTACGGACCTTTAGAAAACAGGGGGGGTCATTACAAAACCTTACCGAAAACGCCATTTTATGACGTTCACATTTTTATCACTTTATTTGCTTAAAACTCTTAAAATATATAATGTACATTCATATTTATTAATTCATTTGAAAGTATATTCATTTCCGAACAAAACAGTAGTAATTTGAAGACTTGAAGTGCTTTGGTTTAAAAAATATGGCTATTTTAGTAGAACTACCTTGAAATCTGTGATTATCCAAAGCGTTTTTTCGTCCGTGTGTATTACTAGTATAACTGTTCTCCACTGCCTTGTTGGCTAAGGTTGTTTAACCAAAGACTAAAGGTAAAACCAAGCTAAAACCATTGTTAGTGATGGACTTATTCGGTAACTGTTTATAGTCTGATGATGCTGACCTGGTAACACACTCCCCAGTAGATACGCAACTAGTGATGGATCTCTTTACAAATGCTTGTACCTGCTTTGGACTGACAGTTACCATTAAGAAAACTAAAGTCATGTACACTACCGCTCCTGATGATCTGTATGTGGAACCTGATATCTTTATCTGTGGAAAGCACCTTGAAGTCGTAAAAAATTTTGTCTACCTTGAGAGTACCTTATCAAATGATGGCACTGTTGATGCGGAAATAAGACAGAGAATTAGCAAGGCATCAGCTGCTTTTGGAAGGTTACAAGATGGTCTTGTCTGACAGTGATCTAACTCTAACAACTAAAATTTCATTATATCAAGCATGTGTAGTACCATCCCTACGTTATGCATCTGAAACGTGAACCTTGTATCAGTCAAATATAGAATTGCTTGAGAGATTCCATCAGCACTGCCTTAGACACATTCTTGGTTTAAAGTGGGATACATGTCTTAAAAAAGGCCAAAACAACCAGTATTGCTACCATTGTTATTAAGAACCAGATGCATTGGGCAGGTCATCTTAACCGGCTTGAAGACTATCGACTCCTAAAACAGTTGTTCTATGGTGAGCGCTTTCTTGGAAAAAGACCCCAGTACAAGCCCAAAAAACGTTTTTCTGATAGCATCAAGGAGAGTCTGTTGAGCTTTCATATTCCTGTTGACAGTTGGGAGTCCCTAGCATACGATTGCAAGCAGTGGAGGACACTGGTATATATGGGCACAGAACACTTTGAAGCAGCCAAAATAGACAGGGCGAAGCTCAAGAAAGCATGTACGAAATGCCAAACCCTGCCACCCAATCATGGAGATCTTTGGATCTGATGTGTGTGATCAGGCTCTGTTGTCCAAGGCAGGTCTCAATAATCACATGAAAGCGCATGATGATACGGGTTCGGTTGCTGTTGGTTCCGTCCAAACCAATGACTGTCTTCAGTCTCATGTCTGCTTTAGGGTGTGCAAGTCGCTGAAAGGGCTGAAAAGACATGGACTTTTAGTAACTGAGAGAGTGGCACTGATCTGACAACATTGCAATCATTATGTATGTATATATGTGCATGTACATAACTCTATAAGTATATGCATGTATATATTAGTGTTGGGACGATTCCTAATTTTTATACGATTCCGATTCCAGGAAAATATTGATTAACGATTCCGATACCAAGTACGATTCCGATTCCTAGGGAATTATTGTTTTGAAATATACCAGGTAGTTTTATACTTATGGTCGGTAGTTCCCAAATATGTTCCCTAACTTTGGAAGAGATATTTTATGTCTACACCGTCGGGTTTTGGTTTAAATAAAATTATTATATAGTAAACTAAACGGAAAAATTAGCAAAATTTATTTTAGAGAAAATTTATTTTACTTAATTGGAATACAGAAAAAAAACAAAGAAAATAGAATTTATCCTTCAGAGCAAAAACAAATAAAATAGAATTTATATAACAGAACAAAAACAAGAAAATTAGAGAATAAATTAACACGATTCATTATTTTGGTCCTCATAATTTACAGATTTAATGAATTAAATAAAAAAAATATAGCGGAAGAGAAAGAAAATATATACTAATTAAATATAAAAAAAGATAAATATTTAATTTAATAATTTATAAATGAACGTGCGTAATGAAAAAAAACAATATACTACGTGACATGGCGCTGTACATACAAAATAACCCTTCCAAAGGTAACGACCATATTTGAGAAATACCATTAATCGAAAGTTTTTGCGTTTTATACCAAAAGGTAGGTATAGCGAAAAGTTACAAGTAAAGGAATTTCAAAAACGATTTTTTGTTTGGCTATTGATAGTTGTATTTGTGACGGCAGTTCTTCAGACCTCCATAATTCACAAAGAGTAGTTAACACCTATTGTTTTTTCTTACTTTTTCATTACTTTTACACGTTGTTTCTAACGTGAAGAATAAGTTTAGCCAAACTAATTTTGAAATAGGAAAAGGAACACATATAAAAATGATACCACTATAAAAACAAATGAAATACTAAATAAAATTGAGCAAAAATAGTTACCAAAATTACAGAAAAAGATAAAACAAAACAAAAAATGGTGAAGTTTGTTGAGTGAAATGAATTATTGAAAGAAAATTAATTGAACTAATAGAAATGTTAAATAAAAAAAATGTTACATTTCAATATTTTTTTAATAATTAAATTCTCAGGGTTGTCGAAATTAAAAATTAAGTGATTTTTTTTAATTAGACTTATTTCGAAGCTTGTTACCTTGAAAAATACATTTTAAACCCTGTTTTTTTTATAAATAAATTGAAAAAAAAAACGCAATTAAAAAAATTTAATTGATAATTGAAACTTTAAAAACATTAAACATTGAAAAATTACTTATCTCACAAATTAACGTCCAATAAAGTAGATCCAGTCTTCATACAGGAATTCGGTTATAATAAATATATCTTTCCCAAACTTAAAAATTAAATCTTTTTTTTTTTTGGAGAGAGTGCTTTAAAATCGCCGGGGAATGCTGCCTAAAATTTTAAAGAAGTAAATTTTAGGAGTTTAGTGCTTTTCAAAGACGGTTATCATAATTTATTATCATCCTTTAATTTCCTTTTTTCCTCTCCCACACCTTTCCATGTGGTTCAGTAGTTAACCAGTGCTCCTGTTGCTGTCAGTCAGCTATCTTTACCTAAGTTTTAATTTCTAGTTAAAAGAATTTTTCATGAATAGAATCAGCATTTTTTTAAATTATTTTTTTAGTTATATATATTGTATTTATTCTTTGAAGTTAAGGAAGGTTAAAAAAAATTGGTGACTTAGGCAAAAAAAAAAAAAAGACACTGCGATTTCGACCCTCACTAATAAAACTGCTCTGAGTGACTAGTTGGTAATTTTTTGTTCCTTTTCTTTTTTATTTTCCTCCTCCAATTCATTTGGATGCTTCATAGTTAAATGTTTTAACATGTTGGTTGTGGTCATGTTAGATGGTTTTGTTCCTCGCGATATTTTAATTTGACAGACTTTGCAAATGGTTTTCAACTCATGATCTTCATCAACTTCAAAAAGTTTCCATGCAAGACTTTTTTTGGACTTTGAGGCCATATTAGAAAATTCAGTTTATCTGTAAACAAATAAATTACTATTAAATTTTGTTTTAAAGCTAGTCACTTATTTGGATAATTAATTGAAAATAATCCGCTAAAAAAGACAAAAAGAAAAAATATAAAGGGATGGAGCGGTAAATTGTACCAACCAGTAGTTAACAAAAAAAAAAAAAACTTATAAAATTTAATTTTTGAAACCAATGTATAAAAGTTTACATAATGAAATGCAAATATGCATTTCTTTTGAATTTTTTTTTTTGGTTGACTGTCTTCAATTCACACATGGTTGATGTGGTTCAATATTGCTAAACTATAAGTCTTAAGTAAAAGATATTTATAAATACTTTTTAAAATGAAATTATTTAATTAATCGAAAATATTATTTAGACATAAAAATTAATTGATTACAACACCTTTTAAAAAATATATATTAATTTCTTTTTCGTTCGGCAAAAAACTGCGTCAAACGCTTTTTTTTAAATTTTCAATTTAAAATTCTAGAAAAAAGATTATATTCTGCTTTTAATATAATCAAATTCAGGGTTTTATCTTTCTGGAGAAAAAAAATTAAAAAATGGATTTTATTTCAATGAAATTTAAAAAAAGAACAACTTGACTGAATTGAATTAATTAGCCTTAAATTAACGAAGGGGTTATTTAATCACTTTAGGTTTGGAAGAGATAGGTATGGGGTCTGTTTTTTGAAACTTCAAAAGAAGCCGACTACTGTCCAAATTTTGCGAAATAATACAACGTGATCAATTTCATTTTAGAGATATTTCTTTCAAAAGCCTTCTTTTAAAAAAAGAAAAAAAGTATATTGTTCTATTAAACCTTTTACTGTTTAAATAATTTGACTTTGCTCGTTTTAAGAAAATATAAGTTGAAAAAGCATTTTCATTCACTATTAGAAGATTTGTCAGTAAAAAAAACAGACACCAAAAAGATAAGCCTTTTTTTTTTTTTAACTTTTTACTCGCAATGTAGAGCCCTGCATACTTCTTTTCAAGTTAACTCTTTTGTAGTTTTGATCACAATAGATCTGAATGAATGAACCTTGTAACGGAGGGGACACTAAGCATTGCCCTGTTAATAATGAATTTCTTTGGCTTCTTTTTATAACATGCTACATTTCTCTCTTGCAGTTAGAAATATCAGGAATTTTTTTTTCTTTTTTTCAACATAAGACTAAAAGAATCGTAATGAAGGAATCGGAAAATTAAGGTATTCTTTAACGATGCGATTCCGATACCTCCCAAAATACACGATTCTTACGATTAACGATTCCGATTAATCGTCCCACCACTAGTATATATACATATATTTATATGTATATATATTATTGCATATGTATATATGCATATGCATGCATATATTTATATACATAAGTGTATATATATTCTTGCCCGCAATTGTATGTATGTATTTGTCCATGCATGTAAATCTGCATATATATATATATAAAATTATATATATATTTATATAAAATTATATATATATTTATATGAATTTATTTATGTATATATTTATATGAATTTATTTATATATATATTTATATAAATATATTTATATACATTTATTTATATATATATTTATATAAAATTATTTATATATATATATATATATATTTATATATATATATATTTATATATATATATTTATATATATATATTTATATATATATATATATATATATATATATTTATATATATATATATATTTATATATATATATATATTTATATATATATATATATTTATATATATATATATATTTATATATATATATATATTTATATATATATATATATATTTATATATATATATATATTTATATATATATATATATATTTATATATATATATATATATTTATATATATATATTT